>NC_054559.1:19071291-19093791 GCF_017654505.1 Polyodon spathula
CTGCTATCTTATGCAGCATGATACCTCTAGTAACCCAATGCAATGGGAGTATCTGAAACTACATAAAAAATTCATGTCATGTTAATCAAACCAACAGGTTCAAGGATAGAAATAAGACTCCTACTGCACAGCAGTTTCACCCATTCCAGGTTTTAATACAAGCTCGATTAGCCCAAGTGTACAGGTAACAAGCTCAGGTGAGTCTTATTATTAAACTCATAGTAAAACCAGGAATGGAGCAAACCGCTATGCTCTGATGTCACTGCACGGTATTTGCCGGTCATCACAAGAAGCTCAGACCATCTGAACACTTTTAACCTCCTCTGGATCGCAGTCTCCCATACTCACAGCACTGGGACTCGTCACTACCACTGATACAGTCCTTATCTCCATCACACTTCCAGCTCTGGGGAATGCACTCCCCACTGGCACACATGAACTGGGACTGCTGGCATGAGAGGACAGGGCTTCCTGCAGCACACAAACATGAGCAATGGAGTCAGTGCAGCAGGTGCATTGCACTCTGCAGAGTGGTGACTGAACAAGGTTGCCCAGTACTTGCTGGAGGGTTTCCAGGAATTCCAACAATTCCAAGGCTGGACATCTGGAGGGATTGGTTTTCAGTGGCTAAACCAGTTAGTTACCTAAATCCCATTTTCACGCATTTAGATATTGCAGTGTGCATTTTCAAGCATTTTCCACAAAACAGCTCAAAATCAAGCATTTAGATGTAGTGATCACAAAGTGAAAATTGCTTTAACAAGTTGCCAGAAAAAGTTGCTCACAAGTTCGTGTTTAATGGGCTTAAACAGGGTGGCGTAACTGGTATATAGTTACACTGACATCAATGCGTTTGCTGCAAATGTCTGGCTCCATTTGCACAGTTGTGCAAGGCAATGGTCATAATGCTTGCAGTTTTCTCTAAGACAAGGTGCAGTGTATGGTATGGATCTCAACCATGAACTGTACACTGTGCAGGCACACAGCGTGTGCACCGACACAAACATTACACTGATACAAGATAGATCTTAATTGTATGGCATCTTGCTGCGTTTCATTATGTGTTACTAAATAAGAAACTGAGGATATTTTAAAACTGCATTTATTACGAATCAATGCAGTTTACATAAAAAGGGGGCGACGTCCCAAAGGACAGTCCTTTCGACCAATTATACACAGAGCTAAAGCGGAGAGGGCGGGAAAGCCAGCACCGCTATCCAATATCTGCGGCATGAGGGCGGACACTGTGTCTGATAATCTCCTGTCCTCTAAATGTTTCATTTAAAACATTGAAAATGGAATTGCGCATCAAAAATTGCAGAATTATTAAAACAACAAAAAAAAAAAAAGACTAGCAAACTTACCCCATGTGACGCCCCGCAAGCGCACATTTAGAAATATAAAAATCCCTGCGAGTTGCCTCACGCCAGTCACGGGCAGCATGTTCAACAGACTCACTGGAACAGGCTTCTGATGGGCGGAGCGTAGACGTCAGGTACTCACACACGCGCGGAAGAGGCGAAGCTGGAGCAGGTCTGCAATCTGCACATGCGTTTTGCGCAAGAACTGCTGATCAGAAATGTCCTTGTGTTTCAACAACCTTTCATTTTGATAATACGGGTTAATGGCAGCCTTATATAGGTTAGAAGTCACGTAATCAGATGCAAGTGTGAATATTAGTGAGATGATCTGATTGTTTTGCTTGTTTTGTGTTTACGTTACATTTCTAATTTTACACATTACATTGACAAAAACGTGTTTGTTTTGTGGGCTTCTCATTATAGGACAGGGTTAATTGCAGCGTGCATGGGCACTTGAAATCTGTTCAGGAACACGCCTGTATGTATAGACTAAAAGTGTAAGACACGAAGTCAAGTAGACAAACGTTTCGGCTAATGCTCAAGGTTTGCAAGTCTTTTAAAACATTGGTGATAAATTATCAAACCCCGCCCTAATCAAGCCCTCCTCACAACTTCTCACTAGACACGACCCGCCTGTCTTGTGTATGTGTGTGAGTGTGGGTGGCTCATTCGAGTAGACCAGACCAAACGAGAAACTATTATCATCTATGGTCGCTAAGGAATAATAATAATAATAATAATAATAATAATAATAATAATAATAATAATAATGTACCCTGGCTGTAGAATCTAGTGCCAAATTTGTATCCGTTTCCTAACTGATAATAAAATACCTCCGCCAAGGATGTAGTTTTGAACGTCCTAATAGCAAGCCTGTCTTGTTATCAGGTTGTACTGTACGTGTTTTATGTGAGGCGTGTCTTCAGTGCCGCTGCTCCTTGTTTTGAAGGCCCCCGGATACACCCTTGTTAATGACGTTTCTTCTCACCAGCTTACATAAATAATTAAAATAAAGGCACACAGCAAAGTCAACACGCACATCTGTGTATAGATATAATACATTTATTCAATTCAGCATCTTACTTGATGCTAGAAGTCAATATGATACAATATGAAACAAGCTCCAGCTAAGGACAGGGACAGGGCACTCTGATGATCCATCCAGCCGCTCTCAGTTTTTATTATTACCAGCGGCAACTTTAACAGAACCAAGTCAGTAATCAGGTTGCCAAGTGCAGTGCTGGGTGACAGTGTTGGGGATATACGTGTTTGGGAAGCGAAGGCTCTCTGTTCCTCTTACAGGTAAGGCTCATCCTTGGAAAGCTCCCATTTCCTAGGTGGTGGCCCGGGGATTACCGGGCGCTTGGCAGCAACAGTTACCCCAGATTCTTGGCTAAAATAAATAAAAAATACATTGCAGGTGAACAGAAAAGTTATACAGCTTTACCTTTAGGATTCTTGCGACCGTTACTAAACTTGGTGACACTGGTGTGGCAGGTTAACAAATATGTTCATTTTAAAATATGAATCTCTCATATACAAATGCCGGGGCATAGGTGCAGAATAACAGGCCAGTGTAAAACTGGATTCAAACAGATGAACGTTCTCTTTGAGTGGATTAGTGCTTGGGTTAGGTATAGGCCTTATTTAAATCTTATAGTATTCAAATTCTCTTAGCTGGCTCGTCTATATCTAAAACACTCACCTGCCAGTTTGTGTTCCAGCAGCCAGAGCCTTATAGGGGGACATGAGCACTGTCGGCGGGGCAGACTCCCGGCGTCCGTCACGCAGGCAGTAGTAGTTTTGGGCAAACTTGTGGCTGGGTCCGAGTGGGAGTTTGGGGGGAGGCTGGGTCCTGCAAAATTACAAATACCGCATTTGAAGAAATGATCACATTTGCTTTATTATTATTATTATTATTATTATTGGATTAATTTACCTTTTGGTGATCTCTGTGTACCGTAGCTGCAGTTTCGATTGGAGGTCTTGCTGCAACAAAACAAAACATTCACCGTCAACAAAGTGATGACAGCACGATACAATAAGACATCACCATTAATATTATATTGGATTTGGAAAAGCATCAACGCCTACGTGGTTTCATGTTAAACTAATGCCAGCAATGGGCAACAATGCATTTATTAAGACGTGTGTTTGCTAGAAAAAAAAAAAAGTAACAGGTAATAATCGTATTTGATTTGATGTAAATAAATAGCAATCTCTGCACCAATCACTGGCGAATACAGATAGCGGTGTGGCCATACTACAAATAAATTGCTCGCAGTTTTAAATCTCAGCTAAAGACGTCCTTTACCCCCGAAAGCCAGTTTCGGAGTCTCTGTATGATTCTGGTAGCAGACGCCATCGCTGTTGTCAAGGGCAAGACTCGCGGGGCATCCTGGGAAGGCACGGCATTGTAGTTTTTGACGTATTTTTTCAGTTATTTAATAATTATTTGTTAATCGACTGTTTTTTTTTGTTTTTGTTTTTGTTTTTTTAACGAAGGCTAACAATTGACTTTAATGAGGAATTGATTGTTTGTATATTGTTTTGATAAATATCAATTTGGACCTGGGCGGAGTTCCCCGTAGTGCACGCTGGGAGCGCGAAGCTGTCTATTTATATTTGTCTTCCCGGGTCTTCATTTTTAAAACCGAGAGAGGATTCAGAGAAAGAGCTTCACAATTAAAAGCTAGATATTTAAGTGAAAATAAATTCACGCAGGTTTGTTTGCGGGTTATAAATACGCGTCTTCGCCCCACGTGACCCCCTTTCTGCATCGAGCCGCCATCATGGACGCCAGCCGTGTGCAGCCCATTAAGCTTGCCAGAGTAAGAAAGCTACTCAGACCGCTTTTTACTGTACCGTCCCGCCGCAGAATAATCAAGCACGTTTCAGTGTTAACCAGCAATCGCTCGCTTTTCTGTTTTCGACGGGGTGTAGTCTGGTAAACGAGCGACAAACCGCCGCCATGTGGGCAGACGCGTGATGGGCGCTCGCTGTTCATTTCCATCGGCGTCTGCCTGCTTTGATAAGTCAAGAGGCGCTCTCAGCACTCGCTCTTTCTGCTTTTTTCACACGTTATTCGTTTAATGTATGAACGCGATTCATATGGAGATTTTGTGAGTTTTGTTTTTACTCAAAGCTGAAAGACATGAAACACTCGTACAGTACTTTATACATGTGGTCTGGTGTATACAAAAGACAATACATTAAATAGCGACCAGTTCATTATTTTTACAGATGCCTAATAAATTCACATTTCGCAGACGTGGGTCATTTTATTAATTGTATTATGATTTGAATACACGTGTGTTGTAACTGCTTGTCATGTGCAGCGTAATGCGAATTGAGGCTGCAGTGGCTCTGCACTAGGTCGCACTAATTTCTGTTTGTGCCTGATGCACAGGTAATGTAGGCGAAATAATTAACTTGTATATATTTGTGTCTTTCTCGCAGGTCACCAAGGTTCTTGGAAGAACTGGCTCCCAGGGACAGTGTACCCAGGTAAAGCAAGGGGTCCTTGAGTCACCTTGTTAGAATTATGAAGCCTTCTTTCCTGTGCATTTCAAATAAGACCTAAAAGTCACATGGAATTTAAATGTCATTCCTGAATGGTGTTGAATCGTTTGTAATCCTAGACCTGACGGATATTTGTTGCCATAGCCTGCTGTATTTTCTAGTACAGTGTGAAATTCATAGATTTTCAGCAGTAGTGAACAGTGTGTGTTCTGTTATCTCCAAAAAGCTTTTGTATTGTCCTGAAAGACTTGACACCCAAAATACCTTGTGAACCGCTTCGGTTTGTGGTGTTTTTTTTTTTGTTCATGTGATGCAACTTTTAAAGTTATATTAAGCTGACTGCTAATCAAACTCGAGGATAAATGTTGACTGTAAAACTAGATCGCTTACATTTTTTCTCTAACTTAGGTGCATGTTTTATTTGGCTCTTAGGTGCGAGTTGAGTTCATGGACGATAGCAACCGCTCCATTATCAGGAACGTGAAGGGCCCAGTGAGGGAAGGGGATGTCCTCACCCTGCTGGAGTCTGAAAGGGAAGCCAGGAGGCTGCGATAGGAGGTGAGAAGCTCGTCGTCTTGTGTATATACCTTCACCAGGCTCCACGCGGCTTTGGGGAGTTTCAGCGGCTCACTTGCATGTTACTCCCTGCAAATACAAACAAGCCACCTGAAGTTGGATAACTCTGCTACACTTACTGATTTAGTTTCAAGTGAAGTGTAGCGAGTGTCCAGCCTTGTATTAGTAGTGCTCCTTCAGTAAAACTCTAAAGGACGACTTGTTGACTGCATTCCCAGATGGCTATAACCAGTCCAGGTTTTGGAGTTCGCCTAAATATTCATTTGAAATCTGTATTTAGCACAGTGTCCAAGGAGGATACAGCATGAATCCAGGTCGTTTCCAATGCTTCCTGTATGTGTGTGTGAGGCTTCACTAACCATGTTGCATGTCTGTCTAAGAATGAAAGTACAATGTGGATTTCCACCTTTTTGTTTTGGGTTCATTATTTTGTCATGCAATCCTAACCCCATTTTCTTATTTGATTGCAGTTCTTTAGAAAGATGAGAAGCAACCCAGACTGATGTGCCTGGTCAACTGTTTACCGCTCTTCTGTACAATATCTTTGGCAATTGACAATAAAATGGGTGTGATTTCAAGCAGTTTTTCTGGGTCTTTATTACTTGAGTTAATAAAACCAACCACCACATAATCAGTGCAGTTTTGCTTTAGTCTGCGTCCTCGTTTATGGTCCAGAGTTGGCACTAAAGAATACGACAAACTAAAAGTAGTAGTTAATATTTCAAATGCTATGTATTGAAATAGCAGCTGCAGTATTAAGTCAGTCACGCAGTTGCAAGTAGACAGTGCAGTTTAGATTTTTTTTATTCAAAGCTCATATCAAAACTGAAATACAAATATAATTTTTACAGTGTATAAACAGGTGTTAGTGCGTTATCCTACTGTAATGACTTTACTTGTTTCTTATATAAGGGTGGACATGAGAGATGAGTGTTTGAATCCTACAGGTTTTGGTTATTGTACGTGGCTTGCTTTTGTATAAGCTGAGTAGAGGTCTTCAGAACTGGATAATAAACTTACAGCACCACTTTGATGGATGTCTTTCCAGATTCAATAAAGCCAGCTTCAGCGCTATTGTACACAATATTATAGCAATGTTGTAAACAAATGATTCTCGGTTACAGAGGAATACAATTGTTTTTGGAAATGGATGATTTGTATATAAAGAAAGGTTACTGTATTAAATATGCATACAAGTTTATATATGTATATATTGCTTTAGTATGGCTACATATATATTTCAGTATAGTGCAGGTTGGTGGTCTTGGGCTAATCCTCTTCGGTCCAGTTATCAGCCCCACTTTGGCACAGTATTGGGCCATGGCTATTCAACAAGTCATGGTCTTGTTTGGCTGGTGTAGCTTTTCATGGTGGTCTTTGGTGTGTCCTGCAATACAAAGGGAATAAGCAATCAAGCAGCAAGAAGAGACCAGGTTTCCTCTGTTCACAATATTGGGCTTATTGGTAATGAGACGGCAGTTTTCAGTTAATATTCTTAAGTCTGCACTACAAAGTACAGCATTCACGTTGCCCCATTTCCCATGCGTATCAAGAGCTGTACAACACAGCACTTTACCAGGATGCAGACTGACAAGTCAATGCAAGGAGGGCTGCCAGTGTCGAGATGGAACGATCAGGGTCTATGAATAGTTATACGTGACAGTGATCTCCCTTAAACTGTTTCTGATTGAAAAAGCTCTTTGTAAGTTTAACTCCAGGTACTCCACAGGGTTTCTGTGCGTATCGATACAGCTTTTAGGTAAATGGCATCTTTGACTTTTTGTCTTCATGGGTGAAGCCTGCCTACTTTCCTTCCCTGCCACCTTCGGTGTGAACAGGGCTGCAGCAACACAAAGCGAGGTGTGAGCACCCCTTAAGACTCCAAAACTGCCCTGCGATGATTAAGAGAATTCACAGCTCATAGCTGATACTCACAGCTGCCTGAGACTCGGCATAGTTCTTATGAGCGTAGAGCAGCACGGCGATGTCTTTGTGCTTAGCCTCCAGCGCGATTGAGAGAGCATTGCTGCCATCCTAGAGGGGAGGGAGAGGGATCACTGATTGAGGGACCTGGCAGTGTCTCACCTACACCAGTGTAAACTCTTCAGGGGAGATGGAACAGACCCTGAAATTTTTGTGATACACAATTTTACCTTGTTTTAAGGGAAATAACTTGTTTTGGTGCCGTAATCAATACACAATTCCTCTAAACTATACATTATCACTAAATCTGGTAGTGAGTCATGGCAACCAAAGAGTTAACCCCATCCTGCTCCCTATGTAGAATAATCCCCCAATTTACTGTATCTAATCCCTTCTGTTAAAACACTTAAATGTCAATTTCTCACTCCCACCAGTGCCCAGCTGCTTCCCTTTGATACATAATACATGCATTGCTAATTGATGTTAAGCACATACCAACCATGTTACTCAACATCAGCCATTAAGTGAAGGGAGCTGGAAAAAGTTTCTGGAAGTTTCTGAACAGGAGCTTTATATTGTAAATAGCAGGTGTTGTTATCTACGGCTTTTGCCAAAGGTTTTGTATCTATAGAATTAACAAATTTTGCTTTTTAAAGTCGAGTGCAACCTGCTGAATAATGTTGCATTAACAAAAATGTTACAATCCTAAAATTCTAGGTGATGCAAAATTTTGATAGACTTAAAAAAAAAAAAAAAAGCAGATACCACACATTTCCCACAAATGTACCCACTGTTTATAAAACATACAAAACTCGAGTCTATTAGACTTTTAATATCCACATTTTAAAAAAGATTGTACTGTAGTTAAAACTGCTTTCAGCACGTCCTAAACAGTAATATTATGAAACCCTGTTAAAAATCTGGATGGCCGGTCGTGTTAGCCATGCCTTCAGAGAGATACCCGGCACAGCGGTGCTCTTACATTGTCTGCGATGGAAACGTCGCAGCTTGGCTGTGCCAGGAGCAGCTTGACGATCTCGGTGCGCCCGTGTTCGCAGGCGCACATCAGCGCCGTGGAACCCTCGTCATCCTGGATGTTGACGTTGGCGCTGCAGTCCAGCAGCGCTCGAACCATCTCCTGGCGCCCGTGACTCACTGCCAGCATGAGCGCAGTCTGCCCAGCCTGCAGGGAGAGGGAGGGAGAAGGAAGGTGGAACGAGATAATTAACTACTGCAGGGTCTGGATGGAGGTTTAATTGGTTCAATTTAGGACAGGGTTGGAACAAAGACCAGGAGTGGAACGGCCAACTTTGGCTAGCCCTGCCTTTGAGGAACCTGAAAAGAACACATCCACAGGAGCCTGTGCCACAGTACTGACTGCAATGTAAAACTAGGGCCTAGGATGTTTAAGCAATATTTTTGTATAAACTTAATAAGGCTAAGTTGCTATAACAGGTATTAAACCTGCCTGGTGTTCTTGGTTGATTGGGAGGCGAGCTTTGGATTCGAGACTTGGGTAGTGAATTCTTGTAATAGCGCCCCCACCTGGCTGGCTTTGGCGTTGACGTTGCCCAGGCTGAACAGCTTCCTGATGACCTTCATGTCCTCCTCCAGCTGAACTGCAGACAGCGCTGCTAGCATGATGGCTGTGTAGCCGGCTTTGTTCTGGTGATCCACGCAGCACCCACCTGACAGAGGGACAGGAGGGGGAGACTGGAGTTACTCACTTCCGAATGGACGGCCAGCCTGCCTTGCTATGGAGAGTGTACAGCTCTGGCCAAAAGATTTGCATCACCTCAAATTTTAGGATTGATGCATAATAATTCGACTTTATGAAACAGAATGTGTTAAAGCTAAACTTTTGGCCAAAGCTATAGTTTGCAATACATAACCTCTAAACCTTGGTCAAGGTAATCATCAAAGAAACAACAACTAAATGTATGGTGGAACATTAGTGTAATTTCAGGTTAAAGACTGCACATGGATGCACTTACTGCTGTCCTCGTTTGCATGACATTAAGCAGAACACACAAGGAGACCAAATCAAGATCATGCTACCGCACACACGGCAGAACAGATGCAATGAACTGTGGAACTGTTTCAACCTCAGCACAGACAGGAAAGGAACCAATGGGGGGGGTGAGGAAATGCTCAGAATAGAAGACAGGAATCACCTGGGAACAATACATGCACACTTACTGTAAAGAACCAATCAGATCCTTTCCTGAGGCTAGCTAGAGCTTAAAAGGTCTCTTCTCATTGCCAAGAAGAATGTGTGCCCGTACTGTACCCATGGAGAGAGAGAGAGCCTGTCACTGACCGGTATCCAGCAGCAGCCCCACTATGGCGAAGTTGGAGTGCGAGACGCTGTAGTGGAGTGCCGTGTTGCCATTGGCGTCCGCCATGTTGACCACGTGGCGCAGCAGCGCGGGCGAGACTTCGGAGAACGCCATCAGGTAGTCTGCCACGTGGGCGGAGAGAGCTCTCCGGGAGCTGGACACCAAGAACCACTCCTTCTGGACTGTGTGCGTGCTGGACAGCTGGAGGAAAGAAGTAACGCTCAAAAAGAACACTCCAATCATCAGGAAAACACCTTGAACCCAGGAAAGAGATGATTGCCTGCGTGTGTGGACAATCAAAACTCCCTATTGGGGGTGAGACCAATTATAGGTAAGTGTGTGTTTGGGGCTTTCCCTTACCAAATTAAGTTTCAAAACTACAGTAATTGCAGATCAAAAGAATATGGAAGAGTTCTGGTAGTATTTACTCAACACTAAGGTACTACTGTCGACAGCATTTTAAAGTCAGCTGGATGAGGGGAGTTCAGATCCAGAAGATCCCGGGGAGGCCTACCACTTCCTTGCTTTTCAAAGCATTGATGTCATCGTTCAGGTGGTTCTTCAGAATCAGACAGGCTTCACGCATCTTCTTACTCAGCTCGAACCTGCAACGCATTGACGTCCTGTTTAACACATTGCACTGCGCCAGGGGAGCTTCGTATGGAAAGAGAAGCCCTTGTATGCTGGCATTTTGTGGTTACTCCAGTGGAAATGCAACGCTGGTAAGACAATCTTAAAAATCCATTCATCTTAAATGTGAATTTGTTTAAATGTCAAAGTATAGAAATACTACATTAAAATTCATTGACAAATGTTTCGACTCCAGTAGTGTCTCAGTGCAGTACAGAAGCAGAAGCCTTACTTTTCTTTCACGTCCCCGTTTTGTTCTGGTCTGGTCTGCTCAGCGTCGCTGTCGCTGTCCTCCATGTTGACGTTGAGCTCGTCCTCCGAGGTCTCGATCAGGGGCCCCGCCTCCCTGTCGCTGCTGTCCGTGCTGTCCCCTCCCCCTGAAGAGCTGCCCTCTTCCTCCTCCTCCTCCTCCTCGCTCGACGTTGACTCATACCTGAGGAGGGCCCCCAAACACGGCACTTTTTTAATGACTGTTAATATATATATATATATATATATATATATATATATATATATATATATATATATATATATTAAGCTATTATAAAGCTATTTACTCCAAGTTGTTCTGCAGCCTACCCTCCATTGAGTATCCCTACGAACTGTAGGCTTTTCTTGCTGCCGCCTGGCTCGCCCGTGCTGGAGCTGCCTTTCTTCTTCATGATGGATTTCGGCATACCTGCGGGGGGAGACAGATAGCTGAGAAAGGGCAGTGTCTGAGTGCAGCAGAAGAACAGAGGAGAGGTTTTTATTGTTACATGCTCAGAGCCAGAACCTGTAAAACTCCTCTGACAGTCACATCTCATCAAACCCAAGTGTCTTCCCACTTACTTGCACACATGGGTTGCTGTCGGTTTTCGATCACGTTATCAAGTCAATAAGCAGAACAATAATTCTGTGCAGTGCTTTGTGCAACTAAATCATAAAAACCCCAAGACTCCCCACCAGTCTCCTCACTCACCAGTAGCTGTGCTGAGGGCGGCAATCTTCTTCCCCTCTTCCTCGTCTCCCCTCCTTGGTCTTGCTTTCAAACTGACCGCGCCTTGGCATGTGGTCACTCGCCTCTTCTCCTGCATTGCCTCCTCTCGCTGCAGGACTGTGGCTGGAGTAGTCTGGACATCTTCCTTCTCTAACTCCCCTTGTGGAGGCTCACATTGGCTCCCAGTGCTGGTTTTGTTAGTAGTTCTCTCTTCATCAGTCTGGACCTCCTGGTCCTTCGGTTGGGGAGCAGGGTCAGGCCCCACTCCTGTCTCCTTCACCTCACAGCGGCAGTCGATGGCCACGCTGCGCATATTTTCTGAACAGTCTTCCCTTCCACCCACTCCTTTGCTGGTTAGTGAGACCACAGCCTCGACCTGGACACTGGCTGTCTCTGGCCAGGCCTGGATACCCTCATCCTGGGTCGCCTTGGGCTTTCGCTTGTCCTCCTGGGACCGCATGGCTGCTAGTTCTTGGTCAGCCTGGGTTAGAAGGCTCTCCAGTGCTTGGATGGTTTCTTGCTGGTTCTGGATGGTGTCGTGCAGGATTTCAATCTCCTGCTCAGCCTCGCTACGCAGCCCCAGAAGAGACTCCATCACCCAGACCGAGGCCTCCCGTGTCTCTACGCTCACGTTAATCCCAGCCTCGCATGCCTTGATCTCCTCTGTTCCTACCCCTGCCTCGCAAAGCTCTACAGCATCCGTTCCCTCCCCAACTTCCCTTACTTCTGATCGGTAGTAAAACACTGTGTCTTCCAGCCTCTGAGCATCACCTACTGCTACCGACGTTTTCTCAACCTCCACCACCGCAGCTGCTGTCACTGCACTTTTCTGTGGGTGCTGTTCTCTTTCTTCTTTCTCCTCCTTCCCTCCCACGCTCCCTCCGAACTTCTCTGTCAGCCTACGCAGGTCTGCTAGCTTGCTCTGCCTCACGTTGTTAGGCACTAGGGGCGTTCTCTTATGGGCCTCTCCTTCTCCTCCCTCTCCTTCCCCTGTACTACAGGACCTCTGACTCAACCCTCCGCCTCCTGTCTTCTCTTTCAGCGCGACCAGCAGCCTCTCTCGTTCCTCCCGGAGCTCGCCGATCTCTTTCTCCAGTGCCGGGACCCCCTTGACCTGCTCCTCCATCTCCTTCAGCTGCCGGAGGGCGGCCGCCATCTGCTCGCGCACCGTCTGGAGTTGGGTTGGCGGGATTTGGTGTGCCACCTGAGCAGCCGCAGCAGAAGCCGGGGTACTCCTGCCTGAATTGAGGGGGCTTGTCCGGGACCAAACAGCCTGGACTGGGCTCAGGGAAGAAGAGGAAGCAACGAAGTCTGGGGCTGGACTCAAAGGAGCGGTGGATCTTCCAGCTCCTCTAGGACCCAAGCCAGCTCTGGGGGGGTCATCCAGTTGAAGGCAGGGGCCGTTGTGCAGCAGAGTTCGAAGCTGAGTATGAAGCTGAGTTTGTTCCTGCGCCAAGCGGAGACTGGTCTCCAGCAAGGTCCTCTCTACTCTTGGGTTGCATGCTGACGGCTGGGGGGGCAGGTTGACACTCGCAGAGGCTGGATAGTTATTAGAAGGCGGAGGGGAGACTGGGTGGCTCTCAGAGGGAGTTGAGATGGTGCGGGCTCGAGGCGGGGGCAAAGGAGGCACACGCCCCTCCTCGCTGGCACAGGAGGACAGCGACTCTGTGGAGGTCCAGCTGCTGATCTGGCCCCCACCCCCAGGGCTCTGCTGGGGCTGCGAGGCAGGTTTGGAGGCCCGTGACCCCCGTCGCATGTGCAGGGGCGCCCTACGCAGCTTGTGCCCGCTCTCGATCTCCTCCACATACTTGAGGAAGTCTAGGTCCAGCTCAAATCCGTAGGGAGTCTGTACGGAATAGGAGCCGCCCTGGTCAGCCTCCTCCTGGGTCTTGTACAGGAATGGGGCTCCCAGGTCTGGAGGAGAAACAGAAGGAAAGGGAAGAGAGTAAGACTGGAACAGCAGACCTGGCTGTAGATAACTGGTACAAATGACCAGATCTTTTGATACAACAAAAGAATGTCTTCACAAACAATCTTAATTTCAAATTGGCTTTCTTCCTGTGCTTTTCAACCTCTGCTGATGTTATATTCATTTTATATAAAGACATGCATTAAAAGAGTCTATGGAAACTCAATGCTGTTGTGCTGTCTTTGCCAAGGGAGAGACAGTGCTGTGTTTCAGCTGCCTACCTGGAGGTTTCTGGTTGAGCTGCACGGACTGAGTCATCTTCCTTCTCCAGCACGCGTTCTGAAGCCAGCCGTGAAAGAGTTAGCTCGCCACCTGAGGAACAAAACAGGCCTCTGAGCTGCTGCTGGTATAATGCAGTCAGGAAGTCAGAAATGTAGTTAGCTTCATTTAAAAACTGTGGTTTAGTAAAAAAAAAAAAATGGTGTTGTTTGATGTGCTGTGCCAATAACACAGCAATTAACTAGACTAGACTGAGGGGGGAAAAGCTTTTTGCTAACCTAATGGCAAAAAATTGAAAGAAAGAAAACATAATGGAAAACACCAAACACTGAGAGGACACACACCACAATGATCTTTCCTTCACTCCGACACAGCGCTTCTCTCTGGGCTGCAGATCACAACATACCCTGGAAAACACGACAGCCGGAGACACTCTTGTCAGCACAGCACTCCTGCAGGCAGGGAAAATTTTTTTTTTTTAAAAATTAACAAAACACTGTGCCGTTCCTTTCCACCCCCGGGCAAATTCCACTGTTCCCTTCATTCTTATTTCCTAGCTCAGTGACCAGGCTGGGACTTGCAGCCCCTCCTCGAGTATCTCTACAAGCTGAACTCACTGCTCTCAATAACGCGACTGAGGAAACTCCAGCTGAATCATTAGCTGATGCCTACAGCATTACCGTCAATGACAATAGAATGGAACACAGCTGCATTTCTCATTAGGGGGTGTGCAGTTGCCAGTTGCTCCTACTTAGAATCTCTTTTAAAAGCACTTATCAGCAGGGATTTAATAAATCCATTCATTAGTGTGTTGATTTCAAATTAAGACAAGCTTCCCTCGGTTTACAATCGAGCACCAGTCAATGGCAATTCCACATTGAGTGTTTAACGGGTCACACCATTGCAAGAGTATCTAGTTATATCAATGGAAAGGTTTCTCCCTTTGTAATCAATATTACAGCTGCTGGTGTTATGTCATGTATTATGCATTTCTCTGTATTTAAAGTATTATGGATTTTCTTGTTGTTACTGCATCTTGTAAAGTGCTTTGTGATGGTGGTCCACTATGAAAGGCGCTATATAAAATAGATTGATTGATTGATTGATTGATGTACTTACCTACACATAACGGGTACACAAACAAAACAACTGTATCCTTCTGCAAAACTGACCATAGCCTCGCTTTTAAACCCCGCACACACACAAACACACAGACTCAGCACAGCCATGAGGCACACCCATGCAAACTACGTAATTCAGGCCTTGCCAAGAGATGGCGATCAGTTCTATTTGATGGAACCACCAATTGGATTAGGATCTGACAATCGATTGAGGCGTGTGGGTTGGGCCCCTTCGCAGAGTTTGGATAACAATCTCTGTGTTTTGGAAAGCTGAAGTAATGTCTCCACCTCAAGGAAGCAGAGGTTTGAGACAGCGTGTGAGAGAGAGAACTTCACAAAGGCTTTGGAAGCGAACAAGCCTTGCAATGCATGTGTCTCTGCCAGATACACACACACACACACACACACACACACACACACACTTACGCTGTAGAGGGAAATTGTTCCACACATTTCACTGGCACTATTTTATCAATGCAAGAGCCTGGACTTCTCAGTGTGTCTGTTCAACTTTGAGCTTGGAAAAACATTAAAATCCCGACAGGAAATGGGTTAACAGGTTTCATATAGGTCAATTAGTAAATTATATTCGTTGATAATTAATGTAAAAAAAAAAGCTACCATGGCTACAGCCAGTAACAATGGGTGTCTATTTCTTAGGGAGCAATGGTTCTGCACAAAACTGGCAGCAACTTACTGTGCAGTATATCTGACTTTGTTTGCTGCTTGCCCTGAGTGCATATTTGTTCAAGTATTGATAAGTATTTATCCTTGTATATTTGGTGCTATTCTCTCTTATCAAAGTGATTTCTTATCAAGGTTTCAGTGTGTGTTAGGCACCTGCACTCTCTCACCCCCTGCCTCTCGTTCCCAATCTGTGGTTTCCTGAAGGGAAGCAGGCTCTGATGCAGTTTCCCCTGCCCCCGATGACGATCCTATTGTTCTGTTTGGAAAAACAGGCCTGCGGCTGCCAGGACAGCCATCACAAACGGGGAGCCACTTCCTGACCGCCAGGGAGAGACACAGCTTCAGGCTGGGAAAAACTCCACTAAAATTACACAACAGAGGCAGCGAAAGGGCTATGGGCCCCTTGCAGCTTTCTTTCCAAGGCTGATTTTAAATTCTGTCAGCCAGGCTGGGCTTTTCAGAACCCAAGTCCAGACCTTTGGCTTACAAAGGCTGCAGTTTCTCTTGTAGAAAATGAAATACCAAATATATATATATATATATATATATATATATATATATATTCATTAGATCTGTGGTGACAATCTGCACGGCACCCTGTCACGTGAGGGCCATTAACCTCCCTGTATTTTCGCGAGTCTGCACACAATAGGAGATATTCATGCTGGCTCCACAATGGGATATTATTTGCAAAAGAGGCGCAGGCACATTCTCTGAGGTTCCCTTGTTTCCACAATTCTCTCCAAGGACTAGAGTTCACAGTTTGAAATGTCACCCAGTGAATAAGGCTGCAGGAAGGGAAGGGAAGGGGGTGGGTGCACTCTGCAACAGGACTGAGCAACGCCAGACCAAGCCACAGAGTCCAATTGGGACAATTAACAAAGGAATGGTGTTGCTGTTGACCTAAGCATCTGTATCTTGATTAACTGCATGCGATTTGGAACCTTCACCAGCCACTTAGGAAAGACCTGACAAGCCTGTCGACATTGAGAATGCAGCTGTCATTAGCATGGCACATTTTGCCAGTTAACTGTGCATTACACATGCTTCTACTATAGAAGTCTTTCATGTGCTTACACTACAGCACAGTTGCCCAGCCTGCATGTCTGAATAAGCCATTCTGAAAAGAGCCAGTAAATTACAAATCAATTTAGGACACTGATAATGACACCAAGGCACAACTAAACGTGTTAGTTTTGTTGCATTTTTTTTTTACTTAATTCCCAATCAAAAACAGCAGTTTCATCTCTATTCTTTACAAATATTACCAGCCTTAAATATTTCATTTCTAAATCAAAGAGCAGTCTGTTGGACAGCCCTGAATTATGCTCCAAGCTTCACAAACACCGATCTAAAATAGGGGCTACTCATTAGACTTCAAAGGGTTAAAGATAAGGTTCGAAAGGTCAAAATGATACAGGCCAAAATCTAAATGTCTATTTGTTTATACTTGCTATTGCATAATTGAATTCTGGGTTGAACAGCTGATCTCAGCCAAGTGTGTTTAAACAGACTCCCAGGACTGCAGATTCAATTCGTTCTTTCAAGAGGCTCGGTATTCTGGAGCAGCTATTTCCGTCTGTTTAAAGCACCTCTTCCTTTTTATCTGGCTTTTACCTCTCTTGCACGTTTATTCCTTCATTGCCGTTGCGAGCAGTGTGCCCAGTCGTCTTTCCAAGTCCTAACTGGGTCTATCTGAAAGCTTCTAAACCCACTCCTGATTTATTTTAAATTCCTTTCACGTACGCCAGACAAACTGGAAACGCCCTCTGTGACAGGCTGCCCTTCGCATGACTTACTTACTTGTTCTGTCAATTCTCGGATACCTGACAGAAGTTGCATCTCCCTGTTAGTTTAAGTCACGACCAGACAGCATAAAATGTCTGTAAATTCTTGCTTTCAAAGCAAATTGCAGTTAGGCTCTTGTACAACAAACAAACGGTAAATCACATCAAAGAACCTGCTTCCTGTCAGGCCAGGCAAGAGCAAGTTGATATTGATGCATTTTAGAATTGTGTTTAATAATTATGGCATGCGTGCAAGATGCATGCATGCAACAATTGTGCAAGAGGCTTGTGTTTCAATAATTGACGTAGATTCTTAACCCTGTGAGTAACAAGTTAAGACTGCTATAAAGACTATTATTTATACCTATGTGGTAAAACTGCAAAATGCTTCTTAAATAATGAGCTAGATTTAATTATAATTTCCTCCAGTGCAGATATACAGGTTTAACTCTGCAGCATAGCAAAGTCTTGTAAAGCATAGTGAATTACAAGTGCACACTATGTTCTAGGAGTTAGCAATCATGCAGAATTAGGACTGTTTTAAAACAATGCAGGGTATTACTGAGCTCTGACACAGTGTGTGTTTGGCACAGGCTTGTCCGAACAGGTACATGTTTTTAACCTGCTAGGGTGAGAATCCAGTCAATGCGAATTTCAGTGTGAGGCACTCAATCAATCTCACAGTGCAGACTCATTCTGTCTATGGGAAAGACTCTGCATTCCCCGACATTGGAGCGCTGCACTGCCTGTAGTAACCTCTGACTTTATTTTTTTTATATATAAAGAGGTAAAATGCCTGTTAAAGTTACAAAACTAGTGCCAGACAACAAAACAACAGAATCCCTCTGAAGCTCTCTCAAGGTGTTGATTTCTCATTTTGTTAAGAAGGAGTTAATTAAAGAAGAGAACAAACACTCTGAAAATATGACCCTGTGAGTCCTTTTTCATAGTGCGGTACAGTGCTTGAGGACAACTACATCTATCTGTCCTGTAGAGTGAGCTTTCACAAGCAGAAACACACAGACAGACAGACAGACAGGCAGACAGGCAGACAGGCAGGCAGGGTTCTCCCTTTTCACATGCATTGAATCCATCCTCGTGCAGTCTCCAATGACAGCAAGCAATCCTTGTGTGCACCTGTCCTGAGAAGACACTTAATACATCTAGAATATCTTATTTTCCCCAGAAGTGTTGTTTTCTGCACAGTAGACTACCATCAGACAAAAAAATAGTAAAGCACTGATGTATTGTGTTCTTTTTCCAATCCGCACGGTTCACCCGGTCTCTTATGGTAACAGAGTGTCTTTTCTGAGAGACAGCTTGGCTGCGCTTTCCTCTTGCCCACCCAAAGCGCTCACAAGACACCCTTGTACCATAACAGACAGGTTCAACTTGTGGCATGTAGCAGAGTGAGACAGTGAGCTTCAGACTGTGGTGCTGCCTGATCCTCTCTATTCACAGGCAATGGATTCATCCCAGCTTGCTTCAGTCCTCAGTCAGTAAGGAGTAGCATAGTGCAGGGCACCCACTGTTCTTAAGGCTCCAGGGATCCTTTCCTCAGCACAGACTGCTTGGAATGTCACTGGCTTGTTGGGAATGAAGCATTGCCTTCCACACACTTACTGTTGCACACAGATTGCTTGACTGGGATTGATCAATAACAATTAACCTATACTGGTCCCCTTAATGTTTTTAGAGGCTGATGGATTATCCAACCACCAACCTCACTGTAAATATTTTTTGTCACACTGCAATTATAATCAATGTCCCGTAATAAAAAATAAAAAAAAAAAACTACCCATATACAAGCTCTCTTTGGTAATAAATCATAGTGAAAGCACGGTAGCACAGGTAATACGCATGGTAAAGAATAGCGAGGCATGTTAAAGCTTATTAATAAACATGACAAACCACGTTAAACTATGGTAAATGCACAGTGTACCCATGGGAAAACTGTACAAAGCATGCTGTGTAAAAAATGATGTGGTAAACTTTTATAAGAAATGTTGTAGTTTATCATGTTTTTCCAATTCCTGTAAAGTCAATGTATCATAGTTTCGTTTTCACTGACTTCGTATTCCACGCTTAATCGCAGTTTCATTTACCCATGCCCTTACACTGTAGACTATCTAGCACTGGCTGCAGAGTATTGCTTTGGCGACAGCTGTAAGTATAAAGAGGACTGCGGCATCCTTCATTTGGGGTTGCTGTTTTTTTGAAGGCTTCATTGAAAGGACCTTCATTTAGTTTTGTATTGGAAACGCGGCTGAGGTGGGCGTCTACTTGGGTCTGCGTCCACAGAGAGGAAACACAAAATAAATACATAATACATCCACCCAACCAGCTGAAGTTGAAAAATTCTGGAAAGAACATTTAGAAACAACTCCCAAATCAAACAAGAAGAAAAAAAAAAACATCATCTTATGAAAGGGTAAAAAGAAAACCACAGGTCATAGAATTTAAATTACGGAATCGTTTTGTTTTGTGTTTCTGGCACGCTAGTGACGCTCCCCAGAACAGGACAGCACAACATTGCGCATTTGGCGATACAATAAACTTTCTGTAGCCTGCGGCAACCACGTAGAACAGAGACAGCAACACAATGCAATACAATACATGTGCAGACGGTAATACGCGTACAACAAAGTATAAACTATGAAGCCCTTTACCATTACTGTACGCGCAAACAAACTGGGTGCGCCGTGCGTGGTGGCATTCATAATAATAATAATAATAATAATAAAAAGGACGTTAATATGTCCTAGTTGGTAGAGGTGGCTACATTATGCATTGCGGAGCCAAGTACTGCACCCTGTGTAATACTGTACAATTATACTTAGAACGACTGTAGCACATAGCATTTACTTGTATTATTATTATTATTATTATTATTATTATTATTATTATTATTATTATTATTATTATTATTATTTAACCTGTAGATAAACCGCGGTTATGTCTACCGTCCTGTTCATCTTATGCACCTTGGACCGCCTTTCCATACTGACCACAGACTACTATTGAATTCGATTTTCAAATAACAGATAATGCCACAGCTAAATCAATGGGCACCTTTTGAAATAAAATAATAATAATTTTTAAACAATGGAGCGCAATATACTTCCTCAGTCCCTCCCAAGCTAGTGGTGGCTTTACTGTAATAAGCTCGGCGAGGGAACTGTTATTCATCTCTGACTAACATAGGCTTTGCTCTAGCTGCCCTTTTCTCGTAACGCAAACTCAAACAGCGAGCGCAGCTGCATCCAGGCTGCCCACGTTACTGTACTTCAGCTTAAAAGACTCACCGACAGCGACAAAGTACCGCTTTCTTTCCATCTTTCTTTCTTTCTTTGTATGCGTGTTGAAAAGCACTGCCTTCTCTTCCTTACCTTAGCTTGCCTAGCTGACCACGAAGTGAAACAGATCCCAGCGGGTCATGTAAAGTACTGTATGTGGGAATAATCCCCCCCCCCCCCCCCCCCCCACACACACACACACCAGCACATTCCCACCCTATTCTTCGCAGATAAAGTTGGAGGAAAACTTTCCTGATTTTGTGACAGACTGAAGACAACACCAATAGTTTGCCGGGAGGTATAAACTTGCGACCAATAGTAGCACAGAGCGAATGAGACAAGAACTGTGTCGGCTCTATCCCAAAAAACGCCCGGGGAATACTATCAAGCACACAGCCGCTTGTGACAAGGGGCTTTCCACTTTTCCAAGGATATGTATTGCTGTCCTTTTAAGTGGTAAACGCCGATACAACGTAAAAGTGTATCTTCTGAGCATGAAATCAAACGTGTTTGATATTATTTCTCGGCAGGCTGGTCTTCACCTAAAATAATCCCTCAAGAATAATGTCTTTAAGATTTTTGCTGATGTCATTACAGGCACACAAAAACATATACGCGTTTGCTTCTTCCTTTTTTTTTTTAACCCTTGAAGTTTTAGTCATACTAGTTTACAATTAACTTAAGCTGACATTAAACAAAAGCTGTATTCAGGATAAGGTATATATATATAATATATCTTAATATATATATATATATCTATATCATATATATATATATATATATATATATATATAACATATATATGCACTGTACCCCTGGGCTGGAGCGCTGTTAGGACAGGCTAGTTTTTCAGACTACTTCTTTCTGCATTCCCAGTCCAGGTTTAAAATGATGCAATGCTCTACTTCGGAGTCTGGGTGGAGGTTTAATTGGTTCAATTAAACTATTTTGAACATTGTTGGAATAAAGACCTGGAGTGAAGGAGACCACTGCTCTAAACTAGTGTCTCGAAACACAGCGCGGTTCCTGTCAGGTCAGTAACGACCGAAGGGTCCACAAATGAACAAGCAGAAACCTCACCGGAGCCAACAGAACTCGGCACAACACGATCAACCTTTTAACTGCTACTGAGCGTGAGGGAGAGAATGAGAAAGAGAGAGAATGAGAGAATGAGAGAGAGAGAGACATAATGTGAGAGAGACAAATCTGCCCTTTAGAAGTAAAAAAAAAAAAACCTGACATTTTCCCAGATTTAACCCTTTCTAAAGATCTATTTTGAGTTAATACATATTAATGTCAGTAAGTAAACTGCAGTAAATATAAGAAAGAAAGAAAGAAAGAAAGAAAGAAAGAAAGAGTAAGCTGTTTTAGCCTTAATATTACTTTTTTGGATATCATCAAATGTAGTGGATCACAGTTAAGTGTAAGAATCCTGCTGTAGAACCTGGCTGTGCAGACGTCATGCAATACACTCAACCTCCAGCAGAGGGCACCATTGTCTTCTCTTATTACACTGTGTGAATAAGGTGAGTACAATTAGCACGTCATTGTTTTTTACACCTACGTACTGACACGTGTCTGGGGTGGTTTTCCATTTCGAGTATCTTTCACTGTAAATCGAGGACACCAGTAGGGTTTATATAGTCTTAAAGGATGGCAGTATTTAGATCCGTCACTACTTAGTTAATAAAAATAGCTCCCTGTTACCTGTGCCTCCAACTACATCAGACACACCCGCACACCGGCTGCGTTCATTGGCTGTGCCTAGGGAAGGCTACTAGGGGGAGCAGCAGACTGTGAATCACAAGGAGGAAGCAGCCGCAGTGTTGCCAGAGCAGAGTTTTTTTTTTTTAAAGGCGCATTATTTATAATTTTAGAGGATTTTATAAAAGTTTTTTTTTTTTTTTTTGTCTGAAAACATTTAGTTCCCCAAGATGTAATCACAATATGCAAGTCCTTTCCTTCACTAAGATGGCAGATGTGCTGTGACATCATGCCAGCTGGTTACCACTGGTTTCAATAGAATTTCTGCAGGTTAGATTTACAATGACTGCGCATGTGCAGCTGGTATTAGTGCCCCTGGGAACAGGT
>NC_054559.1:19446291-19461291 GCF_017654505.1 Polyodon spathula
CAATGAAAAATATGTCTGAGAAATAAATAAGATTCAAGGAGTGGAGAAATGTTTGGTAAGGCAGACATCATTTCACAGTACCTACATTTCTTCTTTGCAGCAATGGGGTGACTAGGGGTTAGTGCGACAGAAGGCTTCCGTGCAGTCTCAGTGGAAGCCAGTGGAGGCAGGATGATTTGTGCCACCATGCAGTCAAACCTGAGGACAATCAGGATGCAAGCCATTGTGACAATCAGACCTGCTTTCTATTCAGTCTATATGTACTAGCTATCTGCTACCTACCTCTACTGCAAAACAAAGTTCTTAAGCGACTTTGCAATCCCACTGTGCACCAAGGAAACTTGATTCTGCATAACGCATAACTACTGTATTAGGCTCAGTCCTGTGTTCACGCAAGCATATGTTACAGGGGTTTTGAGAAGGTTGAACAGATGTGACCACAGGACTGCTAGAGATTACCAGTGTGTATTGTGATATGTATGTTTTAGTTTCAGTTAGGACAACTTTCGCTGAATTGCTTGTTTTTTTTTTAGATGGGCAAGAAGGGAACCCCCTTGACAGACTGTCAACCGCTCTGGCGAGGTTAAAAATGAGGTGGAGGTTGGAGGAAGTGAACTCAAAGCAAGGAACTGGAGTGACCGCCTTAGTTAAATGTCTACCATTAATTGTTTTATAATTACAGAATAACTGCCATTGAAGATCATTTAATACTGCACAGCAAAAAGAGACAGCAGGGATTCAATAAGGAAACACATTTATAAAAGCCTGACTTCATCACTTTGTTTAAGAAGTCATTTTACATTCAATTGCATCCTTTTTGAAAGCTAACTTGCAGAATCACTGTGTTTTATTATCAAGATACTCACAATCTGTACATTCTGTGCCTGCCCCATACTTCTGTAACTATATAATCACATGAATGATTCAACATGGTAATTGCTATGGTATTTTGAATAATATCAGCATAAATACTGTTTGGGGTTTTTATTCTCAATCATAATTAGCATCCTCTACCCTTACATTTAGATTTTAAAAAACAGCAGGATGATGTGAAAAAAAAAACATTTGTTTTCATTGCACATTTCACTCTGCAAGAAAAAAAAGTAACACCAACTTAAATGCAATGTGGAACTTTAGAAATGCAAATGAACGGAATGCTACAACAGCCAGTCACCCTGTCTCATTCAGCACCTTTTCCCACTCATTAAATAAAAATGACACATTTACAGAGGTTTGCTATTAGTGTGGATGAATTGTTCTGCAATATGTAATAACCCTCTATAACAGCTATTGATACTATATCTTTAAAATATGCTCTTACTGCACAAGCATTTGTGAGCCGCTCCAATATGGGTCTACCGCGCCTTTTCAACAGGCTGTTACAAGTATGGCATGGTGGAAGCAAGCACGCACTCTGTAATAGAAATGCCAATTAGACTCAGGGTTATGTGGAGGCTTGGGTTCCTGTCGGTGAATAAAAGCAGCACACTTTATCATCAAAAACAAAGACTTCATGGTGCAAAGTCATGGTGGAATATTTCAAAGTTGTTATCAAGGCAAGAAAGCTGTTAGGGATTCCACACAGAGGTAGGATCTTTGCATGGTCGTTACCTTATTAGAACACTGCCCCACATATCCCATTGCTCAAGAGAGGGGTTTTGAATGTATTCAGCTTGCACCTTTGTCATGGTTAGGTTACAGTAAGTATCCCACTTCTACCACCTTATGCACTGCTACAGCCTTTTCATAGCGGCTCTATGGATTAAGAGTCATGATATTATGGCTTCCAAGCTACCTGTCTATCATGTGGGCCAATGCAGCATAAAACAACATTCCCCAACATTGTAACTACAAAGCAAACTCTTGCTTCGTCTTTTCTTTCCCTCTGTCTCTTGCCGGCAGTGTATTTCAGATTTATGCTTTGAATCAACAAACCTCCAAGACTTCAGCCTGTACCGTTACAAATGGATTATCCCTCATTAAAAAGAAAATAAAATGGAAAAAAAAAGGCTCCATATCTCTTCAAAATTGGTAGGCAAGTGCAACAGGAGCTGAACCCAGACATTGTCGCTGCTATAGAGCGGTACATTAAATCCTGGCTAATGAGACAGCGCATATCCCCTGCATAATCACAGGTGGTAATTGCAGCTCTGTGCTGGTACAGCTCAGAGGGCTCCATGTGCTATGGATCATGAGTAACGTCAACCTTGGAACGTTGATGCTGTCTGCTACAGGAGGTCAAATACCACAGGAGGTCTGTTCATGAAATGGCTGCTCCTGGATCAGGGTGGTCAGGCTATTGTATTATCTCTTTACAGGTGTGTTTGTCAATACAATGCATTCAAAGAAGCACGTTCGAAAGAGCTGAATTGCAATGCATTATTTTAATTTGATCTGCTATGACTTGGAGTTGCTTATGTGAGGGAAACATATTAACAATCCTCACTACAAATTGCTTCAATATCTTAGTAATTTAAATTACTTTGATGGTTTACATTTAAAAAACATTTTCCATTACCCAGTATTGCCCAGCAGTAAAAAATACATTGCTTTTGGGGAACAAACAAACAGTAAACAACTACAGCAAGTTTTTAATTAGTACAATGCACATAAGTCCCAATTATAGCACAGCCTGTTCCAAAGGACAGAATGGTTGAACAGCTCTGCTGTTGAAGGCTATTGTAAACCAACAGCAAGGAACTATATTTAACTTAACACAGAAAACACAATGGCATAACACTGCAGATTTAAATAATAAATAATAATGAGGGATACAGACATGCATAGTTTAGTGTAGTAATAGTCTGGGAGGGATTCATCTGACAGAAACAAGGTACTGTTTTAGTGAGAGATGGAGGGAGTCTGGCTATGGTGTTGATGGTTATTCTGTAGATGTGTTTCATGCACCGAAGACTTCCCTGCTGTATCACATACGGTCAATTTCCCTTTAGGATAAAGTAGGCAATACAAAACATTTACAGTGTTTTCTAAAGCACTTAGCTTCCTTGTGATCCAAACAATTGAAGGCTTTCTTTACTGATTTTAACCACAGGGCTTTTCAAATGGACTGACACAGGGCTCTGCAAAGAGATCCAGCAGACTCTCTTGGCCCTGTTAAGCTAAATATTTAAAGCATCTGCATGGATATTAAACACCAGGTGATGCGTTAAAAGCAAACGCTGCCCTTCAGCTGGAGGAGAACCTGTTCAGAGCTAAACGCAAACAGCTTGATCTATTTATTTATTTCCTTATTCATTATTCTGATAGTTGCTTGGCAGAGCCGGATTCTCTAGCGCTTCGGTGTCGTTATCACATGTCTCTCCAGGGACAGTGCGCTCATAAAGAGACGAGGGAGCTATTTATAGATGTCCGATGGCATGGCAACTCATTTTGTTTTAATGAAATTAATGTTTATGAGCTCTGGAAGTCATTTTGTTCCAAAGCTTGCTTGTTTTTACACAGCATGCAGTATCTTCTCAAAAGAAGGACAAGGGAACAAACTAATGACAACCCGTTACAATGTTTGGTGTGAAAGTGCAATTGAATTAGACTGGCTAATAGGGGTGGGAATGAATGTAAGGTTGGCAGGGATTGGTTAAATCTGGCCCTGTCAACATTAAATTCCCACACACACACTATTTACAACAGCAACGCTAGTGCCCTGCCACAGGGGGGGTGCAGTACATTTCTTGGTTTTATTTAAAAAAAAAGTAGAAAGTACTTAAACATAATAAATAAAAATAATTGTGTAAATGTTTGTCATTTAATTGATGATGTTTCTTTTGATATTTCTAAAGTTTGTACTATCCAGTGTTTAATAGGTTCGGATGTTATTTCAATGTCCTTCTTTACTTTCCAAGATGTTTGTTTCCTGGACTAGGGTGTTATTTTGATTACAATTAGTTGACACCGTGCTGACCTCAATGGTCATAACAGCTGGACGGATACTCTCTGGTAAACTATCAGGAATGAAACATCCCGTTCTGTACTGTGCCAAATACAAAAAGCAAGGTACTGGCCGCTTCCTCTCTGAGACCAAGCTCTTTGTACAGTGAAGAAGGAGTGAAGGTAGATATCGATGTCTACACTTGCATGTACAAGCATGTTTAAGAATGACCTATACTTTGAGTGGCTACTATGTGCCAGTTTGCATCTGCCTGGCAAAACACCCTTTTTAAAATTGGCAACAAAATAAGGATGAGATAAAAAAGAAAGCCAGTGATATCGAATCTGAATGCAGCCTTTTTGTTTAAGCACAAACACACACACACACACACACACACACACACACACACACACACACACACACAAAACATAAAAACATAAAAAGGATCTTCCTTGACATGGCAGTTTTGATAAATTATGGTTACAGCTTCTCAAAGGTCCCATCATTTATAATATGACAGACACATTTAATTATGATGGAAGGGATATCCCACAAAGCACTGCAAACGCTTGCGGAGATCTGGAGACGTGAGGATGCATATGCAACCAGGGCTTTCTCTTTACCTCTCCATCCACTGCCAGTGATTTATGGATTACTCAGGAGGGGGGCAAATAAGGGCTTTGTGAAAGGTGAGGCAGTTTATCTTGCGCTGATCAAGGGGTGAACTGACAGGCAGACTAGCCTGTCCACTGTTACAATCAGAGAAATGCAGAAGAAAAATACACAAATACCCTGGCAAAGGATATAAAGATAAGTAACCATAACGATTATTCACACCAATGGTATGTTTAACAGGCTGTAAAGAAATGTTCAGGCACCGTTTGTTTAAATTTAAGAGGACTGGTTGATAAGACACAGCCTTCACAAGACATCGCTAGTTAGATCCTCAGAACAATTTGTGGAAATATGACAAGTGTGATGACAATCATACTAAGCTCGCTAGACGGATCTAAAAATCTCCAGTCTTAAGACTTATCTGTTCGGTCTCGCATTTGGTCAAAACGTTTTTATAGCCAAACCTGGTTTTTGTGTTTATATCCTGATTTTATGATTGGTTTGTTTAGTTCTCTTTTAGATATTGTCATTTTTTTTTTCTTTTTTTTAATTTAATTTAATTTGTTTTTGTAACTGTGTAAAGAGCCTTGAGATGTGCAGGTCTGTATATAAATCGGAGTTGTTGTTATTGTTGTTGTTGTTGTTGTCTAATGAGACTCCACGAGGTCTTATTTATGAAATACTACCCATTGCAACTAGTTTAAATACTTTTTCTTTTTATCTGGTACTGATTGAATGGTTATTTTCTTGCTAAACAGACGACCCTTACCGAAAAGACTGAAAAACAGACCACAGACCCAGCATTATGGCACAGTGACACTGGTACCAGGGTACTGCAATGGGTCGCATTGGTTCATATCAAATTGCTCCCACTATTCCACCCATGGCTGCGCTACCCTTGCACAGCAAACATTACATTGCCACTTATCGTCTTTTGGGAAGAAGTAGTTCTATAGTTAAATATTTAAGGAACCATATGTCACTCCTGTTTCATACAACTAAGGGAACACAAGCAACTTGTAAACAAGGCATATTTCATTCAAGACCACTTGCTCCCATCAGAGTCATTTTAAAAGTCTCAGAAATCTTTAAATATGCATTGCTTGTTGAGCCTCCAGTGTTCTTAGTAGTGCTGCTGTTCTGAGCTATTATTCCATAAGTATTTAAAGGTCAACAAGTGACATGGGCTACTTGCAAGGCTAGCTGCAGTAAAGATGAGTTCACCTGGGGCAGGCTGAAAGTCAGCCTGAAGAAGGACGTTTCCCTGCGGAAACGAATCCAAAGGCAGTCGGACAAGCACCTGCGATCCGCCTGAATGCCGAATCAATACAGCTTTCTAAATTAAATTACACACTTCGAGCAG
The DNA here is from genome assembly GCF_017654505.1 of Polyodon spathula. Lineage (NCBI taxonomy): Eukaryota > Metazoa > Chordata > Actinopteri > Acipenseriformes > Polyodontidae > Polyodon > Polyodon spathula. The sequence goes on from NC_054559.1 coordinate 19,452,156, forward strand.
CCCAGATCATTTGAATAAAGCCCAATTGTGTGCTTTCTGTGCCTCTGAATGCGAAGTAATCTGTAGCCTAAATACCAAAGTCATTATCGCAGCTGAAGCGCAAATCGATGAGCAGTTAAACAGATTAAATAGATTAGCTCTGCGGAAACGCAGTCTTTCCTTCTTTACATTCTTTTCCGGTTAATAATAACAACGGGGACAGGCAGGAGCACGACGCAGAAGGGCCATGTTTCATCTTGAAGGTCGTCACTTGGATTATTTAAAGATTAAGGCATGTCTCCGGGGGGGGGGGGGGGGGGGGGGGGAGAGCCACCTTAAAAAAGTCTTTGTTCCACGAGTGGTAACCCCCCCCTCCCCCTTACCCATTTGTCTTTGAATAGGACCATCGTTAACAACAGATCGTTTGACTTTCAGACATCCATCTTTTACAAAGCTTGAGAAATCCTGATGGTTTCTCATTACAATACCTTGAAGAAACCACAGCAGAACCATTGTCAGCATGGTCAGCAATTGCCACACCATGGATCTGGTTCGGATATTGCTGGTTATAAGCTTGTTTCTTTAACCACTGGACCACACAGTCTCCTTCAATGAAGGAACACAAGTGGTTTTTTTTGGTCTGTGAACTCACCGTGAACTGTCCCACTGCACCAAGCACATTGAAATTCCCAAACAAGTGTGACAAAACGTTAAATATTTAACGAAACGTAATCGAAAGGAACACGGGCGGGCCATTAAAATTGATAGCGTGTTTGTGTCTGTGGAATATTTTAGGGAAAGGATTGTAAATGGCAAGATTAAGTACCGGTAGCTGGCACGGGTTACTTGGGAGTGGTGTCGTTTCCATGTATTTCAGTGTTAATGCGAGTGTTTTACGAGGGGAAGCGCAGTGCAGCAAACCAGCAATGGAAAAATACCTCTGATTTCAGTTTCCAGCTCAGCACAGTAAGTTTATCTTGCACTGTGTTTAGACTGGGCATTTACCCTAATGTATTAAGTACATGTGCATTTGTAGCATTTTACCATAGCTAACTATGAGGTTTACTTGTGGTGTTTTAAGAAGAGATACCAGGGGCCTTTTGTAAACCTCACTGCAATTTTGGGAGACAGTAGCATTTTCCTTCTTGTCGGGACAAATAAATAACTTCATATCTGGAAGGGAGGCATTGAAGTGCAGCGACACAGCCTTCCCTCGTGAGGCAGCTCTGCTCAGAAGAGGCAAACCGTTTGCTATCAGGAGTACAGCACGGTTACAAGGCATGCCAGCTGCAGTGCAGAGACGCGCGCACAGGAGAGCAAGCACCTGCGTCCACACATGTGTGAACATCTGCTCTCTCTGCCCCTGTCACGTTCGATGTGATTCAGAAAGCAGGAGCGATGTCATAATTGGGGTGCTTGGAATATTGTAACTCTATTATAACAGGAGATATTCATCATGTGAATATTCGTGAATGCTTTAGTATTTAAGCCCACACACTGTCTTCCTGTCTATGTATACATGTGATGTGACACTGGTTCTATTTTTAGTTTTTATAATCTATTATGCGTGTTCTGTAAGATATGTGTGTTACTAAAGTTTTCATGACATGATTCTTAAATCACTGTTTGCTACACTAACTTAAAAAGGGTAAGTAAATTCATTTTAAGGAAAATGTGATATTCCGTTTAAATCACAATGGGAAATAACACTCCAAAACCCTTTTCCAAGATACTCGGAACAGAATTGAAAATGCTCATTGTAGTGCACCCCCATACTAAGAGCATTCAGACTTCTCCTTATCTTGTTGTCCAATGTGAGCAGCCCGTTTAGCACTGCCTCTTTGCAAGGCTCCCCCCCCTGCGATAAAATCAACTTCAATTTCCTCCTGCATTGTTCCAGCTCAAGATGAGTACAGAGCTTTGCTGGTTAACAATAATCACCCTCATAATTACAGAGGTGACATTTACATTCCGCGCTATTGCAAATCCATTAGCTTCCACTCTCCCTGCTCTAGCGTTCCGGGTTGTGATTAGTCACACTCACATTCTGCGGATTTAGTTCTAAATTATGAGAGCAAGAAGGTGGGGAAATGGAGGAATAAATAACGAACAGAACAGCGTCCGTTTGATCCTTGGCACATGTATTATTTGTTTTTCAAATAACGCGGAAAGAACAATTTCAGTTGAACAGACTACAAGACAGCAAACATGTTTAGAAGACTGATCTTCAATTGAATCCCATTACAGTAGCACTAGAGTGGGAAGCAAAGGTTTTATACTGAGGGAAGTGATAGCGAAAGGCAGCTAGACTCGAGTTATTGGTGGGCTCTTACTGTATCTCATTGCTGCCATTCTAAATGGGGGAACACAGCCTTGAATTTGCACCAGTCCTAAACAAACTCTTATCAAACACTCTGATAGTTTTGGTTTGCTTTTTACTAAAATCTCGGTTTTACGCGAACACGTTTAACCTTTCGTTTACTGTGTGTTTAGTACACTATAATGAGGACCCCCTGTATCTGCATGCACTGGGTATATATTTTGACATACTGCAGCAATGTAAAAACACGTGGTGTGTCCAGAATAATTCAGCCAAGTTAAAAAAAAAAAAAAAATTCAGTATTTGTAATTTAGCGAGTATAATGGTGTGGCAGAGCAGAGCTTTGCCCTTTATAAATTGACAGGGATGGGGTTAAATTCCCCTACCTGCCTGGGTTTATTGTGTTCAGGTGGCTGGGGTTGATTGGAGTAATTAACGATCAATCAGCACTCAGCCACCTGACATAAAAGGAGGCCTCAGCTTCCCATTAGGAGAGGAGGGAGCTGAGGAAGTAAGCTGGTGTTTGTGTGTTTGTGTGTTTGTGTGTTTGTGTGTTTGTGTGTTTGTGTGTTTGTGTGAAGGCATCGCCCAGCCTGGAAACCTTTATTTTTGTAAGTTTTGCTTTGTGTTTCGTTATCTGTGTTTAAATATCTTTGTTTTCGCCCTTGTGCACTTATATTTTGTGTTTATTTGTAATAAAAGTATTATTTTTTGAACTGCATTCTGTCTCTGGGCCTCTATCCACTCGCCAGCCTGTCACAATTTGGTTTAATGTCTCATTAGAAATATGTATTTTAAAAAAAGAATAAAGCATGAAAAGTAAACATAAATTCAAACCTATGATTAAGATATATTTAAATAAGCACTATATTATAAATACATGTGTAAAGTGAGATATATATATATATATATATATATATATATATATATATATATATACACACACACACACACACACACACACACATATATATATAAATAAATCTATACAGTTACTTTATAGCTTCTTTTAAACCAAGGTCACGGCAAAAGAAATTTAAGGTTAAAAAGAAAAATCTCATTTATGCAGCGGGCTTGAGGGAGGGAGCTGGAATATGAATAGGTCTTGAATGTAATCATTCAAAATCTTCCCTAATTATCAACCGGTTTTATCCTCTCCGCAATAAAATCTCTGCATTAAAGAGCAAAGCTACAATAAGACAGTTTTAAATATTAACCCTTGCACTGTACCGTCACAATCAGCAATAAGAAACAAAGCATCTTGATCTTCATGCAAATCCTCTTCGCCAAACGGGTTCAAAACTGTTTGAAGATTATTCTGTGTTCAGTGTAGTGTAAGCTCAAAAATAAATAAATACATTCTAGACAAAATCTTCTGACCTTAGTTACTAAACAAGCAAATATTGAAAAAGTTACAGTCAAGCAGATTATGACTTAGGTAATCATCCAAGCAGAGAAATCTATTAAAATGGCATAATATCTGTATGCATACAGCATGTAAGTAATTGTCCATTAGCCTCCCACCTCCCTCTTTATCTCCACAGAAAATCCCAGCTTCATTCTCATACATTTCTCATGCTTCGTTCTCTGTCTCCTCTGCCCCGGTCTGTGTGAGCTGCCTATTTGGAGAGATGCAAGGCTGCATCGCTCTGGTGATTAAGATGTTGGCGCTGATTTCAGCTGGAAACGATGGCGCATTCCCTTGAATTCTGTTTCTGTAGGCTGAGATGACGTGCTGTGTGCTTACCCCTCATTATAACAGCGTGTTTGTGAAGCTCTAATGAGGTCCTTTTTATAATGGACAAGGCTCTCAGCCACCTCCGCTGCTGTGCCCAGACCTGCACTTCAAACCACTTGTACCTTGAAAATAACTAATGTTTCAAACAAGGAACACATTAGCCAGGCCCCTTACAGAAAACAAAGAAGTGGAAATTGACAGAATCTCAGAAACTATTAGCAGATCACAGCAGTGCCAGCAAGGACAGTAACATAGATTTGGAAAAAATATTGCACTGTGGTCCTGATACGGCAGCACACTGTCTGTCACTGATAACGGTACCATAGCACTGGAATGGAATGCCAGTCATTGCAGATGCCCTTGGGCTGCCATCGTTCTGTTCCACAGATCCATTGCATTGCCGTTATTGTGCCACTGAATTGTCTTGCAAATAGTCAGCACTGTTCCAGAGCTGTGGTTATGCAGTCACCTCAGCCTATTCCCTCAGAAAGCAATAGAAAATACGCCACAAAGCAGTGATGGCCCTGTAATAATAATCCTATAATACTCTTATACAATCCTAATGGGTTAAACACTATCGGCAAACGCTATTTTATTTTTATTTTTTAATATGATTCCTATGTCTGTATCTGGGGTGGGTTTATTTTGAAATGAACTGATTTTAAATTGACCTGGCAGTACTACTTGTACTACTGCACTGGAAATTCCCAGCCACATCCCATCTGTCCTGCTGACTTCATTGCAGCTGTGGGTTTAATAGGATATCATTATGGAATGTGTCATGTATGTTCACACCTCATTTATATCGCCAACCCTTTTTATAAAGAGTTCCTGACCTGTTTTAATATACGCTTTGTAATCGAGTTATAAATCTTTGTCGCTATTTAAATCAATATTATCGGATTACAGCATAATTTTCAAAACTGTATAAATATTTAAATTAAGATTTATCTTTAATAAGTATGTTTTTTGAATTAAAAAAAAAGTTTAATGAATTAGTTGATTATGTGTATTAATACTTTCGTGCATTTGAATGTAGTCCATTAGCGGTAATCTAATTACATAAATCAGACTTTAAAATAAAAATGAAATTATACTTCATAATTAAATTCAAATTATGATATTTAAAAACATTATGAAGTTCCCATATTGCAGCTAAAAATGTTCTGCTGTTAAAAGTGACATTTTTATTATGGTGTTTGCAGACAATACAGTTATAAATACTGCTGCTGTTTAAATAATAAACACAAGGTCTACAGTTATGAAAGATAAACAAGGGGGTGTTACTGTCTTTTCTTAGTACATTGTAATTATGCATGATAACATTGTAATTAGGTATAAGTATGCATGTGTTTACTATGTAACTATGTAAATGCAAAGTGTTACCAAAATGTTAGAATTACCATAGTATAGATTTATTCTCTTTACTAATTTAGCTGATGGACTAGCTGTGAATTTAAAGTAGTGTGGGGTTTTTACATTTAATTAATAAAAGAACAAGATTTCTTGTGTTAGATTGGGATCACTACCCTGACCCCACAACAGGTTAGCTCAAAATATGTATGGGTTGAATTTCAATAATTTTACTGCCACTGTTACACCCTTAAACTGGTCATAACCCTACAATTATCCCAGGAAAAGAAAATATACTTTGTAATGTGTAATTACAGCCCTGGAGTTCGCCATCCTGTTTTAATCAATCGATGAGACAAGAGAAAGACACAGTGCTGTGGTTTTCCTCTGAAAGCAACACTTTAGAAATGAATACTGATGTTAGTTAATTATTTTAATTTAAAACCTTAGTTACTACTTTAAACAGAACTGTCGTTTATTGCAAGGTTGTTAGTAACACTTTAATTAAACAGTCATTAGGACAAACAGTTTCTCCTCCTTACTGTTGTTCATTATTACTAATGCTCTACCCAACAGAGCTGGACTCATATGTCAGTGCTATATACATAACTTGGCCACTTTATAAGTACTGGCCTACATAATTGGATTTGATATCACCTTGGGGTGGGATGTGTTCTCCTGGTATAGCCTGCGTCCTTTGATTACTCTGGAAGGTCAAACACATGCTATAGTTTAAGCATTGTTGCGGATCAAGTTCACCCAACAATGTTGAATCCTGCTGGTGATGGCTGCTTTCAAAACGATCCACCGTAGAACTGAGCGAGCGGTTTGAGAGAGCATGACAAAGGTTTCAAGCCTCTTCCATAGCCAACGCAATCCCCATGCTTGAGATGAACTTGAACGATTCATCACCACAATCCACTGCCTATCTGTCAGTGGATTATAAATGAACAGACTCCCTTGAGACACCCTCCAGCACCTTGTGGAGTCTATGCCATGTTGTGTCAAGCTGAGATCAGGGTAAACTGTGACCAAACCTGATGTCCTAATAAAGTGGCCTGGTAGCGCATGTGTTTTATATTGGTGGCTCAGAGAACATGTGTTGAAAGGATGCCCTGCTATTGTAAGTTAGTCTGCTTGATTAAATATCGCCAGTGCACAGGGATATAGTGCAGGTCATAAAGTACCGCTGTGTTATGGGATTGAATATACCACCTAGGGTGGCCTCTGATGTCTGCCTTATGGGATGAGCCAATAAAGTTATTGCTATGTTCATTGTTCTTTAAACAGTCTGTGAGATTCTGAATGCTACTGTGGTTTATTCTACAGTTGCTTAGTAACACTGAAATCGGGTTGCTAGTTTACTTCTGTTATTTTCCATGTATTTGCTCTTCTCTGGGGTTACAAAAATGAATGACCTAGATTATGTAAATAACTGTGTGGTTTGAAACGGTGAGAGATTTTGCTCGTTACTGCAATTGTATTTCTTTCTGTCGTCATCCAGAAAATGAGAGCTATCTTGACAGACAGCAACCGTCTGCCAAAACTGGACCTCTTGCACACTCAAAGTGCTCAAGATTTCGGGGTCTATTTAAAGGATCCTAACATTTTTAAACCTGATTTTGAAGAGTGTCTATATTTAGATCTGCCATGGATGAGTAAAATAGACCCCATTGACTTACAGGAAGCTCACTCCCCTTACTCGGCCGACGGCAGCACTAGACTGATGAGTATATGTAGTGAAATGTGTAGCACCAGTGACAGGTAGTCTGCTACTGCACTGTAGGTGCTGGACAGTATTTCCCCTGGGGATTCCCTTGATGGATTCAGGTGGTATGACAGGAACTATTTGAAGTGGAAATCACTGAGGAAGTCAAGCGCTTTCTAACAGACAATTATGTTGTTATGGAGCGGAGAGATATTAAATAATTCACGTTGTCTCGTGGTTTTGATGGAGTGTGGACTAACAGGCCAGCTCTTCCAGGGGGTTTAAACTGTTACCATGGAGAAAAACAAGCCTTTCACATGTCTGCACCAGATCATCTTCTGGTCATCTTTGAATGAATGCTCTGTAATTTAATTGAACACTGCCTGCCTCTGATGTCAACTTATGAAAACTGATACATTTCAAAATAAATCAGTGTTAAACTTTTGTTATATTATTTAATGCTTTTATCTACAACAGCATGATATCATCAGGGAAGATAATGTGTTATATACCACAGGTGTTTCACGTTTTACAGAGACATTCCTTTTTCAATGCTACATGAAATAAATCTGGCTTTCACCTTGCTGTTTTCTTACACAATTAAAAAAACAAACTTTATTCTTTTAACTTTGGTGCCTTTCACTGGAGCACCGGTACCCTTGAGAGAAAGGATGTTCTGTGCTTGAAGGGGGGGGGGGGGGGGGGGGGGGTCATTCAGATCTCGATGTGGAGCACTGTGCTGAATGAAAAGCCTCCGCTACCTGGGAGCGAAACGCAACAACAAAACATTAGTGGTTCTGAAAAATGGAATCAGATAAAAATGTCAACCAGCTCCGGAACAGCATTTGAAACCGAAGGAGTAAAAGGGGTTAGGTTTGTAAACAGCATTTTCAAAAGCATACCATTGAATAAAACTATATTCAAAGAAACCAGAGTTTGCAAAAAAGAAAAGTGAAAGAAGGATTAAACAATGAGGCATCAACATCTCCTCTTTTACTCAGCTTTCCTTGATAACAACTCCAAAATCTTTCATTAATCCAGAGCCTACTCTTCACGCTTCTCTTGGGCAGTCATATTAAAATATTATGTGCACTCAGCAGCTGCCAGTAAATATCGGTAACCAGCAAATCATTTAACTTGAAAACAATTAATCTAAAGGCTACCCGAAATGTTACTTAATTAGATAATTCCATTGAAATGCATTATATTGCCAATACCAAGCAAAAACCTTTATGAAAATGTAATCCAATGTGCAATACATCCTTCTTATTAAACTAGATATTTGTGGAAAGGATCAGACTGGCTGAAGCCAGCTGTTTGCAGAAATAAAAAAAATGCATAGAACTGGGGTAGGTTTAAATAAGCCAGGAGTTAAAACTCTGTGAATACAGGGCCCTATATTTCCCTATATTAAAAATACATTCTGAAATATAATTATGTACATTTATGGTACATTTCACATCTGTTAATTTTCCCATTTGTTGGTTCAAGAGACCGAAAAACAGTTGATCTTGAAACCTCTTTGCTGTTAAATCTGCCGTGCATTTCCCACAATGCAATTCACTGACGTATTCGAGTATGTAGATATCAAACAATGTGTGCTGTAATTTCCAATATTGCTGCCACTGGAAACTACAGCAAGGCAATTAATTTAGCTTTTTAAAATGTAAATCAACACCCCTCGTTATACTTATGAGCTATGTGGCTCTTTGCATGGAGAAAACGTGCTGAACAGTATGCCATGCGATATAATTAAGAGAACACGATTGCACTGAAAGCTAGAGAACGTTTAACAATGTCTAACAGCAGCTAGATATAATTTATATTCCTATATCAGAACACTGTTTCATGTTCTTATCCATTTGGTTAACATACACAGCATAGGATTTTGCTCACTGACTATTGGCAATGTGCAAGACTCTCCATTTATGACACAGGACTTTTACTTTTGTCACTGCCAATCAACATATAGGAAACATGGTCTTTTTCAGCAGTACTTCGATCATGAATAAGGAGATAGATACAGCGTGTCAAATAC